>NW_019392863.1:0-15875 GCF_000648675.2 Cimex lectularius | reverse complement strand
GAGAGAGAGAGAGAGAGAGAGAGAGAGAGAGAGAGAGAGAGAGAGAGAGAGAGAAAGAGAGAGTATGACGCGTTTTTAATAAATAAACGTTTATGTCAACTCAAATTTTCGTAATTATTAAACATTTTTCTCTTTTTTTTACGAGGGTTCGCAATTATCAACCCTCGGGGTGGCGGCGTTTTTTGAAACAAGCCTTTTGTAAGTATGTCAGGATAATGTAATCCCTTTACCTTACAGCGAAGAGCGCCAGGCACAAAGCCTAAACCGTCGCGGCCACCGACGCCAGTAAATTTACTGAAATTATTAGATTTTCGTACGTTCAATATATGTTTATATACAATCTCTCTCTCTCTCTCGCGCTCTCTCTCTCTCACAAACACACACACACACACACACACACACACACACACACACACACACACACATACAACACACACCTTACAGATTTTTCAGTTTTGTGATAAATGATAATATCAAATTTTATCATATTATAAATTTCACAAATCATAGTAAAAAAATAATAATAATTAAGATATTATTGTGACATGAAAATTTTATCAGAATACGTATTTACCAAAATATTTAAAATTCTGAAAAATTTTGATCTTCCGACGAAGCCCTCCAACGGGACGAAACACTGTAACAATACTATCACACTGGCACTAAAGTGGCCGTCACCAATTTCAACTGAGCACAGCAATTTTTTCCTTATTTGGTAATACGCTGATTTGTAAGAATGTAGGGTCGCCGACGCGAAACGTCCTGTGGACCGGGAATGACTGACGACGGGAGGCGAAATGCCGACCCCGCTCACGCCCGCCACTCAAGCGTCTACCGAATCTGTCAAGCTGCGCTCTGACGATAACGTTTCTATTAATATGAGCCATTAAGGAAAGAATAAACAATATCATTATTGTATTTTAATAACTGTCTTTTTTTTCTTGAAGTATTACTCTTCAATTTTTTAATTTTTTCCATTCCACTTAAAACCAAACAGAACAAGCTGTCACAAGTATAATCCGTTCTTCTATCTTCCCCCCTCCAAGCCATCATAACTCCTCTCGAAGTTCCCACTTTTCCGAAAAAATCTGTTCACTTAAAACCTCCAAATGTAGAGAAAGGTTGCAATGTTAATGTAACATTTAACCATCTCAATTACGTATTGAAACTCAAACTCCTTAAATACCATTCAACCCAGTTACGGTCATACCTCGAATACCCACACAGGACACCTTTGGCTAGCTACTATAAAAAGGTTACCAAACACTACCAAGTGCCTTTTCCAATTAGATATACGGTACTCCTTTTAGATCACCTTTCCACAGTTTTTACCCCCCTCCATACTATGTCACTTCACAGTCAGATCATATCACTGAATTCCTTGATTCGCCTCTCAACACGACACAGATTTTCTGCCTTCCCGAAAGAAAACCGCCGGGCCACGATCTTATTAACGATAAAATCCACCCAAATCTAGCAAAAAAAAACAATAGTGAACAGTATTTACAACATATTTACACTGCAATATTTCGCACAGCCTATTTCCTTGTACAGTGGAAACTATATTTAATAACCCCAAAACCAAACTGTAATGATCCTTGGCAAAGTTAGGTCTTGAAGAAAATCGAGATTACATATGTCAATCAGCAGAAACATTTACGATTGTCTTGCGCTGATGATGACCTTAAAATAGGACGAAAGTCCTAAAACGCTGAAAGATTTGTTGTACTCAGTTGGAAAGAATTAGTAAAAGATGCGATAAGTTGTCACAGAAGAGGAAAACAAACAGGCAGTTAAAAAAAGGAATAAGTCAGTCTAATCTACATAGCCTCAATCCCACAATTTTTCCCACAAAAATATTTTTTTAACTAGGAACACAAAGGAACTTCGTTTTGCCATTGTCCATGACATGTTTTGCCGTGATGATAACCTTAAAATAGGTCGAAAGCTTGCTAGTTACAACTGACTCAGCAAGTGGAATTACATCGTAGAAGACAATAAAAAAAATTTCAATTTTTTTTTTCTCGATTGTTGGACGAGCCTAATTCCTTTTCCAATCGAATCAGAAGGTCGATTTCTATAGAAAGAGACAATTTTTTTTTCAATTTTTTGGGGGGTTTTCTCCAAAACTACGTGTTTTACGAGCCAAATTCCTGTTGAACTAGTCGGAAAGCTTCATTCGCTAACTCGTAACTCGCGCCTCAACCGATAGGTCAAACTTGAAAAACGGGTAGAAAAACATACTTCTTCGAAGTTTTCTTAGACTTTTCACATTTCCTTAGTTTTAGAATGTATTTCTACACATTGTGACCAATGTTTTACAAGATTTCTTCACGATATCATGTTGACGTAATTGTGACCAATTTTTAAGAAGATTGCTACACCAGATCATCTTGAACTAGTCGAAAGGCTTCATTCGCTAACTCGCAACTCGCGCATCAACCGGTAAGTCAAACTCGAAAAAACTAGTTTGAGTTGATCTCGTGTAGCAATGATGTTAAAACTGGGTCATAATATGTAGAAATATTTTCTAAAACTAAGGAGATGTCAAAAGTCTAAAAAAATCGAAAATGATTGACCTACCGGTTGAGGCGCGAGTTACGAGTTAGCGAATGAAGACTTCCGACTAGTTCAACGTGATCTCGTGTAGCAATTTTGTTAAAAATAGGTCACAATATGTAGAAATACGTTCTAAAACTAAGGAGTTGTAAATCAGAGGCTGAGCATACACTTATGGTTTTTTGATATATAAAAGGGATACATATTCTGAAGAAAACTAAATCTTATATACCACTTAAAGATTATATCGACAGTTTTTCTTAAAGGAAATTGTTTAGCTTATGTAAGCGGACGACGGCGCGGCGGCCGAATAATCTCTCAATATCACTTGTTTTTCTATAAGCGACAAGAGATGAGTCGGCGTAAGCGCGTCGCTACTTATTCTTGTGTAGGGGAAGGTAAGGTTCCAGAATTCAATAAACCAGAGATCGTATTCAGTAACATTTATTGTACACAATTCTTTCTGTTAATCAAAAACCTCAGAATCTTACTTAATCTACAAGTCAGCCACAACTCAAATCTGGGATAAGTCTATTAACAAAGGGACTTACTCCAAACGATGCTCGCCACAATCAGTGTCCACAGCATCTCTTCTTTCGACCTGTGACTTGGCTGATCCTCGCTGGCTCTGGCTGGCTGAGTCGTCTTGTTGAATCCCAGACGGAGTGTGGCTGCTTCTCTCCCGGTCCTTGGTCTTGACTGCCTGGGGTGAGTCTCGGCTGGGTCTTTGACTGTGGTGAGTCTTGTATCTTGACTCAAGCAAGTCTTCCGAGGCGACTCCTGAGAGAGTCCCTGGTCTTGACTGCCTGGGGTGAGTCTTGGTTTTTGACTGACTGGGGTGAGTCTTGTATCTTGACTGACTTTTGATTTTCCGGTCATCCCTTTTATTACCGGGTTTCTCCCGGAGTAGGGGTTGAAAGGAAACTCGGAGGAGTTCTCACGCCGCGGGTGGGCCGGCAAAGACGGTGGTCTGTCGCTATTCCTATTTTATGTTCTCCAGGTTCGTAGGATACAAAACGTGGGTTCAGCCTGGGTCTGCCACACACTTCACTCTTTTCATTGTTTACCCTATTTTGTTCTTATTTTAAAAGTTTAAGCTTATCGCTAAGACGGGGACCGGCTTACACTTACATAGTTGCCTGCGCCATAACTCTAAGGAGGCACGATTTATCTTGACTTAAGCAATCTGACCGAAAAATCAGCAGAAAAGTGGCAAAATTGCCGAAAACATGATGGATTTTGTTAGGTTGTGTTGTCAAATATATAGCTAAGACGCTATAAAATAGATATAGCAAAACAAGTATTTAAAATAAATTTTTATTCCCTTGAAATCTGCAATATAACTGAACTTCAGGAGAGAAGCTGACTGATGACTCTTTTATGCGTCATAACACTGCCGGCCGAGCCACTTGAGCAGACCATTTTGGCATGATTTTTCATATTACTTCGTAAATTTCTTCGCAAATAAATATATGTAATATATGACTCAGAAAATACCTGGTACTCGAAAAAATAATTTCCTTAAAATCCTCGCGCGTGCACTTTTTGGAGGCAGTGCTATAGTTAGTACTATACACAAATCATTTCTTCAAAAGAATTAACAATATATTTTTGAAAAATTCAACGGAATTAAAGAGTGAATTTTGCATAAAAGTATCATTATTCAATCATTACTTGGCCGTGAACCACGCGGGAGGTTGCACGCCTGTAAAACCACGTGCCCACGGTAAAAGTTGTTTTTTTGCTATTAGCGAGTGTCTTTTCGGAGGCAATAGGAAAAGACGATATGAAGATGGAGAGCACTCCTTCCTCCACCGGTAGCACCAATTTGGAGCGCTGTGAAAGAGGCAAGGTTGCTCCCCCTATGGTGCAGGGTAATAAAAGACGAGGGATTCACCCTGGTTGAAAGCAAAACGGGTAAGTGAGGAGGGCGATCCAGGCTTGAGCACAATAAGGATCGCTCCATTTCTCGAAAGGTTGGGTCCACACCCGCGTTTCAACCTGCTTTCGAGGACAGTTTCAAACAAAGACGAAACCCTCAGGTAAGTACTACCCCCGCACAGAATATACTGGGGACCAGCACTAAAAGAAGTAAGTCGGAGTATTCTTCCACTCCACCTTCTCCAAAAGGACCTGCCAAAAAACCAAAGCAAGGAAAGGCAAGAGAAGAACAGGTAATCATTGTTTAAAGTTATTTTCAGGAAAGCCAACAAAGATTTCTTCACAAACGACGAGGCACTAAAGTTGAGATCACTGATCTGCAACAGTGCCCTCGAACTGATTGAGGAAGAAGACTAGGAGCAAGGCGTGGATTTCATAAATTCAGGTTTTGTTAAAGGGGGATCCATGTTCATTGTAAGCTGCGGGGATGAACTCACCGACAAGTTTGTCAGGGACAAGCTAAAGGAGCTGTGGGATGAAAGGAAATACATGGTCGTACATTAATGACCTCCCAAAGAAGGCCAAAGTGTTCACATATGCTGTGGGACTCGAGACAAGGAAAGAGTCAATAAACAAACTGCTGAGAATCTCCAGCAGGAAAGCAGGTTTGAATATAAAGGATTGGTAACTCGTTGCCCACAGCAGGGAACCCCACACAGGTCACGGGACTTACCTCTGTTGGGAAGTACCAGAAGCGGATGCTAAAAAATCCAACATAATCCAATGATGACACTGGAGTCGAACCGCATCAGGGTGAAAGTCTCCATACCCTCTCCACCAGAGAAATGGAGGTTGATAAGGACCTATCTCCACTGATAAAGGACAATGGAATTGACTCCAATCCCACTCACATGGATAGAGGTAAGGGTATTGTAGGGGCAGGCGATCCTGGATGATTGTCGGTGAGCTTTCTAGCGAAGCCGAGGATTCCCTTCTGAATCAGGGTTAAACCGTCCCCTTCTCATTTAAGTGGCTCACCCCGAGTGTACCGTGAAACCTCTCAGGGTCTCACAAATTAATATGCAGCACAGTACGATTGCCACGGCCGAAATCGGTGTGCTGCAAACATTGATTTATTTAATACAGGTACCCTATACCTATAGGGGCCAAGCAATTGTTTTAAAAAGAAAAAAATTTGAACTGTTTCAGGATCTAATGCATGACAGGCTGAGAGCATGCATTGTAGCCCATAAGGAATTAAGGCCAATTCCTATAACTAGGTTTTGTTCTAGGGATATCATAATATCAATTGATTTTAGGAGAAGGGGGAGCCACAAAACTTTATATTTGACAAGTGCATACTTACCCCATGATTAGGACTGCCCAACTAAGGTAGTAAAGGAACTTATATCATATTGTGACGATAATAATGTAGGTCTTATTCTGGGCTGTGATGTCAATGCACACAACCTAGCATGGGGTAGCACAGATATCAACGCGAGAGGTATTACATTCTTGGAAGCTATATTAAGCAAAAATTTATCCATCCTGAATGTACGCAACACTCCCACTTTTATAACAAAAAATAGAAGGGAAGTGTTGGATGTATCACTAGCCTCTCTGCCACTTGCTAATTTCGTAACGGAGTGGAAGGTGACACCAGGTAAGATCTCCTCAGATCATCATCATTGTATCGTTGATTTAAAATCTCAGGAGAAGTTAACAAAATAAGGTTTAGGAATCCAAAACTAACAAACTGGGAAACCTATATTAATATTATTAATAATATTACAGATTGCATACCTACTACTAATGTTACAGAGCTGGAGCAGGTTGCTAATAACATTATACAGATCATAAACTCTGCTTATGTAGAAGTGTGACTTGAAAAAATACTACGTCAGAATCGACATCTCTGGTGGAATAAAGATCTGGTTAGTTTAAGGAAAAGGGTCAGAGCATTACACAAAAAAGCCCTGCAGTGGAACTCTGAACTGTACTGGAGGGATTATTTCTCCTTGAAGAAAGATTATAAAAAAGAGTTAAGGAAAACTAAGCGTAATGCCTGGAGAAACTATTGTTTGGAAATAGAAACTATTAAGGAAAATTCTCGTATTTTTAAACTTTTGGAAAAGGATTATATTAATCCTTTAGGTTTATTATCCCAATCAGCATGCCTATTTACCAGGAAAATCAGTGGAAACTGCTTTGCATTCACTGATAGGAAGGATTGAGAAATCATTGCTTAATAATGAATATACATAAGGTTGCTCCTTCGATATCCAAGAGGCGTTTGATAATGTTTACTTCTTGCATTATATCAGCATTAGATAATTACAATGTCGACCATCACCTTACTAGATTGGGTGAAGACCTACTTGGAAGGAAGGATGGTCAATATGTGCTTAGGTGGTAGCACTCTTAGAATTAATGTCAAAGGAGGCTGTCCACAGGGAGGCTGTTTGTCACCTCTTTTATGGTTAATATGGTTAGCTTAATAGAACTTCTGAATAATTCAGGTTTCTACTGTCAATTATTTGCAAATGATGGTGTACCATAATGCTCACAGGTAGGGATCCCCTGACTCTTTCAATACTGATGGAAAACGCCATGGCATTGCTTTATGAGTGGTGTTGTGACAAAAGTTTATCTATTAATCCTGCTAAACTGGAATTGATAATGTTTAGCAGGAGAAGAACATTAGGTAATTTTAAAAACCCTAAATTTCAGGGCATAGAATTAAAGTTATTGGATTTAATCAAATTTTTTGGTGTGACGCTTGACAGGAAACTTGATTGGAAAGGTCATATTAATAACATATACAGGAAAGTCACAATGTAGGTGAATTGTCAGTAAAACATGGGGTGTCAAACCATGGGTAGCCAAATGACCATATACTGTTGTTATTCTACCTGGATTATTTTTTCGCAGCTTTAGTATGGTGGAAAGGTCTAGAAAATAAAGGGAACTGTAACAAATTAAGGTCATTTCAAAGACTAGGTTGTTTGATGATGACAGGAGCATTTTCAACTACACCCACCCTAGCACTTGAAATCATAACCAATACCACACCTCTTCACATTGAGGTTAAGGTCAGAGCTCTAATCAGCTGCTACAGATTAATTAGCGATGGCAGCTGGAATCATAAGTGCAATAACATAGGTTACTCAAAAATCTCACAACTATTGAGTTAGGTTAGACAATTATTAAGCGTTAGTGATAAAAAGATTATAATCCCTTCAGGGAAAAGTACTTTCAGGTAGTCACCCATTGTGATTATAATTATAGTTTGGATGATGACCAATGCAACATAGACTGCTACACAGATGTTCACTTATCAAAAGGTAGAGGGAGTGGTGCAGGAATCTACATACCTAAATTAGGAATCAGCATCTCCTCCCCTCTTGGTAATAACACCTCTGTTTTTCAGGAGGAAATCTGGGCCATTAATGTGTTGTAGAACAGTTATGGAAAATAAAATTAAGGGAAAGGATATTAGAATTTTTCTGACAGACAGGCTAATCTTAGGTAATTACAAAAAGATTTGTAAACCTCAAGACTGGTGTAGGAAACAGAAGATCTTATCAATAGGACTCTTCCAGGTTTGAGAAGAAGGTAATCCTTATTTCGATACCAGCAAATAAAGGACACATGGCGATGAAAAGGCGGATGGCCTGGCCAAAGAAGGTTCTAATACTGCATTTGTGGGGCCACAACCGGTATTACCTCACTCTATGAGCACAGCGAAAGAGTATTAATAACTGGGGCATGAAACAATTCCTTAGGGAGTGGAATTTATTCCCCGGATACAAGCAATCGAAAGAGTTCATTAAGGTGATCAAACCAGCAGAATCGAAATGGCTATTCTCTTTCTCAACGAAGGGAATTAGGAGGCTGATAGGTATTCTAACGGGCCACTTCCCACTGAGAAGACACCTCTCCGTAATGGGTATTCTACCAGATCCCTTTTGCAAAATAAAAGAAGAAAAAGTGATAGGTATGCTAGGTTCAGATTTGAAATTTTTGAAGGAGCGGACTCACCAAATCACTCCCCGAGATAAAATGGTCCAAATTCTTGGGGTTTGTGAACAAGTCCAAGAAATTTATACAGGGCATGTGAGCTGACAAAATCCTGGACCTTTTGGGGTCGCCCACCTTGCATAATATATATATCATACTGTTCTGCCTATCCCCACGCTTGTTAATTCGGATGCGTTTAATCCCTAAAAGGTCCCCATTTGGCTACCCATGGTTTGACACCCCATGTTTTACTGACACAAGCGTCACACCAAAAAATTTGATTAAATCCAATAACTTTAATTCTATGCCCTGAAATTTAGGGTTTTTAAAATTACCTAATGTTCTTCTCCTGCTAAACATTATCAATTCCAGTTTAGCAGGATTAATAGATAAACTTTTGTCACAACACCACTCATAAAGCAATGCCATGGCGTTTTCCATCAGTATTGAAAGAGTCAGGGGATCCCTACCTGTGAGCATTATGGTACACCATCATTTGCAAATAATTGACAGTAGAAACCTGAATTATTCAGAAGTTCTATTAAGCTAACCATATTAACCATAAAAGAGGTGACAAACAGCCTCCCTGTGGACAGCCTCCTTTGACATTAATTCTTAGAGTGCTACCACCTAAGCACATATTGACCATCCTTCCTTCCAAGTAGGTCTTCACCCAATCTAGTAAGGTGATGGTCGACATTGTAATTATCTAATGCTGATATAATGCAAGAAGTAAACATTATCAAACGCCTCTTGGATATCGAAGGAGCAACCTTATGTATATTCATTATTAAGCAATGATTTCTCAATCCTTCCTATCAGTGAATGCAAAGCAGTTTCCACTGATTTTCCTGGTAAATAGGCATGCTGATTGGGATAATAAACCTAAAGGATTAATATAATCCTTTTCCAAAAGTTTAAAAATACGAGAATTTTCCTTAATAGTTTCTATTTCCAAACAATAGTTTCTCCAGGCATTACGCTTAGTTTTCCTTAACTCTTTTTTATAATCTTTCTTCAAGGAGAAATAATCCCTCCAGTACAGTTCAGAGTTCCACTGCAGGGCTTTTTTGTGTAATGCTCTGACCCTTTTCCTTAAACTAACCAGATCTTTATTCCACCAGAGATGTCGATTCTGACGTAGTATTTTTTCAAGTCACACTTCTACATAAGCAGAGTTTATGATCTGTATAATGTTATTAGCAACCTGCTCCAGCTCTGTAACATTAGTAGTAGGTATGCAATCTGTAATATTATTAATAATATTAATATAGGTTTCCCAGTTTGTTAGTTTTGGATTCCTAAACCTTATTTTGTTAACTTCTCCTGAGATTTTAAATCAACGATACAATGATGATGATCTGAGGAGATCTTACCTGGTGTCACCTTCCACTCCGTTACGAAATTAGCAAGTGGCAGAGAGGCTAGTGATACATCCAACACTTCCCTTCTATTTTTTGTTATAAAAGTGGGAGTGTTGCGTACATTCAGGATGGATAAATTTTTGCTTAATATAGCTTCCAAGAATGTAATACCTCTCGCGTTGATATCTGTGCTACCCCATGCTAGGTTGTGTGCATTGACATCACAGCCCAGAATAAGACCTACATTATTATCGTCACAATATGATATAAGTTCCTTTACTACCTTAGTTGGGCAGTCCTAATCATGGGGTAAGTATGCACTTGTCAAATATAAAGTTTTGTGGCTCCCCCTTCTCCTAAAATCAATTGATATTATGATATCCCTAGAACAAAACCTAGTTATAGGAATTGGCCTTAATTCCTTATGGGCTACAATGCATGCTCTCAGCCTGTCATGCATTAGATCCTGAAACAGTTCAAATTTTTTTCTTTTTAAAACAATTGCTTGGCCCCTATAGGTATAGGGTACCTGTATTAAATAAATCAATGTTTGCAGCACACCGATTTCGGCCGTGGCAATCGTACTGTGCTGCATATTAATTTGTGAGACCCTGAGAGGTTTCACGGTACACTCGGGGTGAGCCACTTAAATGAGAAGGGGACGGTTTAACCCTGATTCAGAAGGGAATCCTCGGCTTCGCTAGAAAGCTCACCGACAATCATCCAGGATCGCCTGCCCCTACAATACCCTTACCTCTATCCATGTGAGTGGGATTGGAGTCAATTCCATTGTCCTTTATCAGTGGAGATAGGTCCTTATCAACCTCCATTTCTCTGGTGGAGAGGGTATGGAGACTTTCACCCTGATGCGGTTCGACTCCAGTGTCATCATTGGATTATGTTGGATTTTTTAGCATCCGCTTCTGGTACTTCCCAACAGAGGTAAGTCCCGTGACCTGTGTGGGGTTCCCTGCTGTGGGCAACGAGTTACCAATCCTTTATATTCAAACCTGCTTTCCTGCTGGAGATTCTCAGCAGTTTGTTTATTGACTCTTTCCTTGTCTCGAGTCCCACAGCATATGTGAACACTTTGGCCTTCTTTGGGAGGTCATTAATGTACGACCATGTATTTCCTTTCATCCCACAGCTCCTTTAGCTTGTCCCTGACAAACTTGTCGGTGAGTTCATCCCCGCAGCTTACAATGAACATGGATCCCCCTTTAACAAAACCTGAATTTATGAAATCCACGCCTTGCTCCTAGTCTTCTTCCTCAATCAGTTCGAGGGCACTGTTGCAGATCAGTGATCTCAACTTTAGTGCCTCGTCGTTTGTGAAGAAATCTTTGTTGGCTTTCCTGAAAATAACTTTAAACAATGATTACCTGTTCTTCTCTTGCCTTTCCTTGCTTTGGTTTTTTGGCAGGTCCTTTTGGAGAAGGTGGAGTGGAAGAATACTCCGACTTACTTCTTTTAGTGCTGGTCCCCAGTATATTCTGTGCGGGGGTAGTACTTACCTGAGGGTTTCGTCTTTGTTTGAAACTGTCCTCGAAAGCAGGTTGAAACGCGGGTGTGGACCCAACCTTTCGAGAAATGGAGCGATCCTTATTGTGCTCAAGCCTGGATCGCCCTCCTCACTTACCCGTTTTGCTTTCAACCAGGGTGAATCCCTCGTCTTTTATTACCCTGCACCATAGGGGGAGCAACCTTGCCTCTTTCACAGCGCTCCAAATTGGTGCTACCGGTGGAGGAAGGAGTGCTCTCCATCTTCATATCGTCTTTTCCTATTGCCTCCGAAAAGACACTCGCTAATAGCAAAAAAACAACTTTTACCGTGGGCACGTGGTTTTACAGGCGTGCAACCTCCCGCGTGGTTCACGGCCAAGTAATGATTGAATAATGATACTTTTATGCAAAATTCACTCTTTAATTCCGTTGAATTTTTCAAAAATATATTGTTAATTCTTTTGAAGAAATGATTTGTGTATAGTACTAACTATAGCACTGCCTCCAAAAAGTGCACGCGCGAGGATTTTAAGGAAATTATTTTTTCGAGTACCAGGTATTTTCTGAGTCATATATTACATATATTTATTTGCGAAGAAATTTACGAAGTAATATGAAAAATCATGCCAAAATGGTCTGCTCAAGTGGCTCGGCCGGCAGTGTTATGACGCATAAAAGAGTCATCAGTCAGCTTCTCTCCTGAAGTTCAGTTATATTGCAGATTTCAAGGGAATAAAAATTTATTTTAAATACTTGTTTTGCTATATCTATTTTATAGCGTCTTAGCTATATATTTGACAACACAACCTAACAAAATCCATCATGTTTTCGGCAATTTTGCCACTTTTCTGCTGATTTTTCGGTCAGATTGCTTAAGTCAAGATAAATCGTGCCTCCTTAGAGTTATGGCGCAGGCAACTATGTAAGTGTAAGCCGGTCCCCGTCTTAGCGATAAGCTTAAACTTTTAAAATAAGAACAAAATAGGGTAAACAATGAAAAGAGTGAAGTGTGTGGCAGACCCAGGCTGAACCCACGTTTTGTATCCTACGAACCTGGAGAACATAAAATAGGAATAGCGACAGACCACCGTCTTTGCCGGCCCACCCGCGGCGTGAGAACTCCTCCGAGTTTCCTTTCAACCCCTACTCCGGGAGAAACCCGGTAATAAAAGGGATGACCGGAAAATCAAAAGTCAGTCAAGATACAAGACTCACCCCAGTCAGTCAAAAACCAAGACTCACCCCAGGCAGTCAAGACCAGGGACTCTCTCAGGAGTCGCCTCGGAAGACTTGCTTGAGTCAAGATACAAGACTCACCACAGTCAAAGACCCAGCCGAGACTCACCCCAGGCAGTCAAGACCAAGGACCGGGAGAGAAGCAGCCACACTCCGTCTGGGATTCAACAAGACGACTCAGCCAGCCAGAGCCAGCGAGGATCAGCCAAGTCACAGGTCGAAAGAAGAGATGCTGTGGACACTGATTGTGGCGAGCATCGTTTGGAGTAAGTCCCTTTGTTAATAGACTTATCCCAGATTTGAGTTGTGGCTGACTTGTAGATTAAGTAAGATTCTGAGGTTTTTGATTAACAGAAAGAATTGTGTACAATAAATGTTACTGAATACGATCTCTGGTTTATTGAATTCTGGAACCTTACCTTCCCCTACACAAGAATAAGTAGCGACGCGCTTACGCCGACTCATCTCTTGTCGCTTATAGAAAAACAAGTGATATTGAGAGATTATTCGGCCGCCGCGCCGTCGTCCGCTTACATAAGCTAAACAATTTCCTTTAAGAAAAACTGTCGATATAATCTTTAAGTGGTATATAAGATTTAGTTTTCTTCAGAATATGTATCCCTTTTATATATCAAAAAACCATAAGTGTATGCTCAGCCTCTGATTTACAACTCCTTAGTTTTAGAACGTATTTCTACATATTGTGACCTATTTTTAACAAAATTGCTACACGAGATCACGTTGAACTAGTCGGAAGTCTTCATTCGCTAACTCGTAACTCGCGCCTCAACCGGTAGGTCAATCATTTTCGATTTTTTTAGACTTTTGACATCTCCTTAGTTTTAGAAAATATTTCTACATATTATGACCCAGTTTTAACATCATTGCTACACGAGATCAACTCAAACTAGTTTTTTCGAGTTTGACTTACCGGTTGATGCGCGAGTTGCGAGTTAGCGAATGAAGCCTTTCGACTAGTTCAAGATGATCTGGTGTAGCAATCTTCTTAAAAATTGGTCACAATTACGTCAACATGATATCGTGAAGAAATCTTGTAAAACATTGGTCACAATGTGTAGAAATACATTCTAAAACTAAGGAAATGTGAAAAGTCTAAGAAAACTTCGAAGAAGTATGTTTTTCTACCCGTTTTTCAAGTTTGACCTATCGGTTGAGGCGCGAGTTACGAGTTAGCGAATGAAGCTTTCCGACTAGTTCAACAGGAATTTGGCTCGTAAAACACGTAGTTTTGGAGAAAACCCCCCAAAAAATTGAAAAAAAAATTGTCTCTTTCTATAGAAATCGACCTTCTGATTCGATTGGAAAAGGAATTAGGCTCGTCCAACAATCGAGAAAAAAAAAATTGAAATTTTTTTTATTGTCTTCTACGATGTAATTCCACTTGCTGAGTCAGTTGTAACTAGCAAGCTTTCGACCTATTTTAAGGTTATCATCACGGCAAAACATGTCATGGACAATGGCAAAACGAAGTTCCTTTGTGTTCCTAGTTAAAAAAATATTTTTGTGGGAAAAATTGTGGGATTGAGGCTATGTAGATTAGACTGACTTATTCCTTTTTTTAACTGCCTGTTTGTTTTCCTCTTCTGTGACAACTTATCGCATCTTTTACTAATTCTTTCCAACTGAGTACAACAAATCTTTCAGCGTTTTAGGACTTTCGTCCTATTTTAAGGTCATCATCAGCGCAAGACAATCGTAAATGTTTCTGCTGATTGACATATGTAATCTCGATTTTCTTCAAGACCTAACTTTGCCAAGGATCATTACAGTTTGGTTTTGGGGTTATTAAATATAGTTTCCACTGTACAAGGAAATAGGCTGTGCGAAATATTGCAGTGTAAATATGTTGTAAATACTGTTCACTATTGTTTTTTTTTGCTAGATTTGGGTGGATTTTATCGTTAATAAGATCGTGGCCCGGCGGTTTTCTTTCGGGAAGGCAGAAAATCTGTGTCGTGTTGAGAGGCGAATCAAGGAATTCAGTGATATGATCTGACTGTGAAGTGACATAGTATGGAGGGGGGTAAAAACTGTGGAAAGGTGATCTAAAAGGAGTACCGTATATCTAATTGGAAAAGGCACTTGGTAGTGTTTGGTAACCTTTTTATAGTAGCTAGCCAAAGGTGTCCTGTGTGGGTATTCGAGGTATGACCGTAACTGGGTTGAATGGTATTTAAGGAGTTTGAGTTTCAATACGTAATTGAGATGGTTAAATGTTACATTAACATTGCAACCTTTCTCTACATTTGGAGGTTTTAAGTGAACAGATTTTTTCGGAAAAGTGGGAACTTCGAGAGGAGTTATGATGGCTTGGAGGGGGGAAGATAGAAGAACGGATTATACTTGTGACAGCTTGTTCTGTTTGGTTTTAAGTGGAATGGAAAAAATTAAAAAATTGAAGAGTAATACTTCAAGAAAAAAAAGACAGTTATTAAAATACAATAATGATATTGTTTATTCTTTCCTTAATGGCTCATATTAATAGAAACGTTATCGTCAGAGCGCAGCTTGACAGATTCGGTAGACGCTTGAGTGGCGGGCGTGAGCGGGGTCGGCATTTCGCCTCCCGTCGTCAGTCATTCCCGGTCCACAGGACGTTTCGCGTCGGCGACCCTACATTCTTACAAATCAGCGTATTACCAAATAAGGAAAAAATTGCTGTGCTCAGTTGAAATTGGTGACGGCCACTTTAGTGCCAGTGTGATAGTATTGTTACAGTGTTTCGTCCCGTTGGAGGGCTTCGTCGGAAGATCAAAATTTTTCAGAATTTTAAATATTTTGGTAAATACGTATTCTGATAAAATTTTCATGTCACAATAATATCTTAATTATTATTATTTTTTTACTATGATTTGTGAAATTTATAATATGATAAAATTTGATATTATCATTTATCACAAAACTGAAAAATCTGTAAGGTGTGTGTTGTATGTGTGTGTGTGTGTGTGTGTGTGTGTGTGTGTGTGTGTGTGTGTGTGTTTGTGAGAGAGAGAGAGCGCGAGAGAGAGAGAGAGATTGTATATAAACATATATTGAACGTACGAAAATCTAATAATTTCAGTAAATTTACTGGCGTCGGTGGCCGCGACGGTTTAGGCTTTGTGCCTGGCGCTCTTCGCTGTAAGGTAAAGGGATTACATTATCCTGACATACTTACAAAAGGCTTGTTTCAAAAAACGCCGCCACCCCGAGGGTTGATAATTGCGAACCCTCGTAAAAAAAAGAGAAAAATGTTTAATAATTACGAAAATTTGAGTTGACATAAACGTTTATTTATTAAAAACGCGTCAT